>NC_048579.1:81241116-81271116 GCF_013265735.2 Oncorhynchus mykiss | reverse complement strand
TTGCAACACCTGAGCGGGTATTTTCCCTGTCCAGGTACAGAGCAGAAACAGAGCACCAGGTGTGGTGGTCAGCAGTAGAAACTCAACCAGGTAGATAAGGAAAACACTGATGTACAGTATAAGTCAACAGTTAGGACACCCCCTCCTCATTAAAGGGTTTTTCTTTATTTTTAAAAACTATTTTCTACATTGTAGAATAATAGTGAAGACATCAAAACTATGAAATAACACATATGGAATCATGTAGTAACCAAAAAAGTGTTTAAACAAATCTAAATATATTTTATATTTGAGATTCTTCAAATAGCCACCCTTTGCCTTGATGATAGCTTTGCACACCCTTGGCATTCTCTCAACCAGCTTCATGAGGTAGTCACCTGGAATGCATTTCAAATTTGTGGAACGTCTTTCCTTCTTAATGAGTTTGAGTTGTGTTGTGACAAAGTAGGGGTGGTATACAGAAGATAACCCTATTTGGTAAAATATATATTATGTCAAGAAAAGCTCAAATGTGATCCGATTCAGGAAACTAGGTGTATGTCGCAAGTCACGACTTCACAGGAGAGACGTTTGAACGTGAAAAATATTGTTTTATCAAAATGTGTTTTTTGGCAGAAATGCCATCTGGAACATGTGAACTTTCATGTGCCTTAATAACAAACTTGTATGTCAATACGAATCAAATTGTTAAATTACGAGCCAAGTTGGTTCAGCCACAGAAAAAGTTTACTAGCCATGATTGGCTGAGATAATCAGTGGGCTGGACATGCCCGAGAGAGGAGTTCAGATTGGTCTGCCATAGAAGCTCATCAGTCTGTGTTGGTAATCCTGTTAGCTAGCTAACGTTATCTGGCTGGCTCCCTAGCTGATGTTATTATTTGTTTCCCAGAGCCGTTTGCTGTTCTAGTTAGAGCCTAATGTTAGCTAGCTAACTATATGTCTTAAGCTAAAGTGTACTGTTAGCTAGCAGGCTAACGTTAGCTGGCTGGCTCCCTAGCTGACTGTATTATTCGTATCCCAGAGCCATTTGCTGTTCTAGTTAGAGCCTAATGTTAGCTAGCTAACGTTGAACCTGGTTGGTTAGCTCCCAGCACTGTGGCATTGTTGGCACTGTTCATTGTTTAACTAGCTAACGTTGTCTGGCTGGCTCGTTAGCTAAAGTTACGTGACGTGTGTACAACACCCGTTGAGAATGGCCGGTGTCAGTAAACGTAATTGTAATTGTTACCAGCCGAGCTGGTTAGGCTGTTTTCATGTTATCCTTAGGTTAACAAATCATCGGTCAGAGCGTCAAGTGTTCGTTCTGAACGCTCCGAGAGGGAAACAAGATGGGTGGGGCTAAAGCTTATGAGGGTGTGAACGTTGCTGAATGGTTGTCGACAAAGAAGAGCTCTTCACTAGATACCAAAATATTCAAAGGCCATTTTTTGAGTTTACAAATTTCAAAGCAGAATTACTTTCCAATTATTCCTCAAATGCAGTGTATGTTATACCATTTTGTAGCTCTGAGTCTCTACTTTTATCTAATGTAAAAAACATCATTTCAAATTTTGCTACAAATTTTGCTACAAATTTTGCTACAGACCAAATCCACGTGGTGAGTCACACATAAGCAAAGAGAAACGACAGTCCATCATTACTTCAACTAGTGTCCCAAAGAAGTTAACTTCTTAGAGTTACCAGCTCAAATAAATGCTTCACAGAGTTCAAGTAAACAGACACATCTCAACATCAACTGTTTTTATTTATTTATTTTTATTTCACCTTTATTTAACCAGGTAGGCTAGTTGAGAACAAGTTCTCATTTGCAACTGCGACCTGGCCAAGATAAAGCATAGCAGTGTGAACAGACAACACAGAGTTACACATGGAGTAAACAATTAACAAGTCAATAACACAGTAGAAAAAAGGGGAGTCTATATATACATTGTGTGCAAAAGGCATGAGGTAGGCAAATAATTACAATTATGCAGATTAACACTGGAGTGATAAATGATCAGATGGTTATGTACAGGTAGAGATTGGTGTGCAAAAGAGCAGAAAAATAAAAATAAATAAATAAAAACAGTATGGGGATGAGGTAGGTGAAAATGGGTGGGCTATTTACCAATAGACTATGTACAGCTGCAGCGATCGGTTAGCTGCTCGGATAGCAGATGTTTGAAGTTGGTGAGGGAGATAAAAGTCTCCAACTTCAGCGATTTTTGCAATTCGTTCCAGTCACAGGCAGCAGAGAACTGGAACGAAAGGCGGCCAAATGAGGTGTTGGCTTTAGGGATGATCAGTGAGATACACCTGCTGGAGCGCGTGCTACGGATGGGTGTTGCCATCGTAACCAGTGAGCTGAGATAAGGCGGAGCTTTACCTAGCATGGACTTGTAGATGACCTGGAGCCAGTGGGTCTGGCGACGAATATGTAGCGAGGGCCAGCCGACTAGAGCATACAAGTCGCAGTGGTGGGTGGTATAAGGTGCTTTAGTGACAAAACGGATGGCACTGTGATAAACTGCATCCAGTTTGCTGAGTAGAGTGTTGGAAGCAATTTTGTAGATGACGTCGCCGAAGTCGAGGATCGGTAGGATAGTCAGTTTTACTAGGGTAAGTTTGGCGGCGTGAGTGAAGGAGGCTTTGTTGCGGAATAGAAAGCCGACTCTTGATTTGATTTTCGATTGGAGATGTTTGATATGGGTCTGGAAGGAGAGTTTAGAGTCTAGCCAGACACCTAGGTACTTATAGATGTCCACATATTCAAGGTCGGAACCATCCAGGGTGGTGATGCTGGTCAGGCGTGCGGGTGCAGGCAGCGAACGGTTGAAAAGCATGCATTTGGTTTTACTAGCGTTTAAGAGCAGTTGGAGGCCACGGAAGGAGTGCTGTATGGCATTGAAGCTCGTTTGGAGGTTAGATAGCACAGTGTCCAAGGACGGGCCGGAAGTATATAGAATGGTGTCGTCTGCGTAGAGGTGGATCAGGGAATCGCCCGCAGCATGAGAAACATCATTGATATATACAGAGAAAAGAGTCGGCCCGAGAATTGAACCCTGTGGCACCCCCATAGAGACTGCCAGAGGACCGGACAGCATGCCCTCCGATTTGACACACTGAACTCTGTCTGCAAAGTAATTGGTGAACCAGGCAAGGCAGTCATCCGAAAAACCGAGGCTACTGAGTCTGCCGATAAGAATACGGTGATTGACAGAGTCGAAAGCCTTGGCAAGGTCTATGAAGACGGCTGCACAGTACTGTCTTTTATCGATGGCGGTTATGATATCGTTTAGTACCTTGAGCGTGGCTGAGGTACACCCGTGACCGGCTCGGAAACCAGATTGCACAGCGGAGAAGGTACGGTGGGATTCAAGATGGTCAGTGACCTGTTTGTTGACTTGGCTTTCGAAGACCTTAGATAGGCAGGGCAGGATGGATATAGGTCTGTAACAGTTTGGGTCCAGGGTGTCGCCCCCTTTGAAGAGGGGGATGACTGCGGCAGCTTTCCAATCCTTGGGGATCTCAGACGATATGAAAGAGAGGTTGAACAGGCTGGTAATAGGGGTTGCGACAATGGCGGCGGATAGTTTCAGGAATAGAGGGTCCAGATTGTCCAGCCCAGCTGATTTGTACGGGTCCAGGTTTTGCAGCTCTTTCAGGACATCTGCTATCTGGATTTGGGTAAAGGAGAACCTGGAGAGGCTTGGGCGAGTAGCTGCGGGGGGGGGGGAGCTGTTGTCCGAGGTTGGAGTAGCCAGGCGGAAGGCATGGCCAGCCGTTGAGAAATGCTTGTTGAAGTTTTGGATAATCATGGATTTATCGGTGGTGACCATGTTACCTAGTCTCAGTGCAGTGGGCAGCTGGGAGGAGGTGCTCTTGTTCTCCATGGACTTCACAGTGTCCCAGAACTTTTTGGAGTTGGAGCTACAGGATGCAAACTTCTGCCTGAAGAAGTTGGCTTTAGCTTTCCTGACTGACTGTGTGTATTGGTTCCTGACTTCCCTGAACAGTTGCATATCGCGGGGACTATTCGATGTTAGCGCAGTCCGCCACAGGATGTTTTTGTGCTGGTCGAGGGCAGTCAGGTCTGGAGTGAACCAGGGGCTATATCTGTTCTTAGTTCTGCATTTTTTGAACGGAGCATGCTTATCTAAAATGGTGAGGAAGTTACTTTTAAAGAAAGACCAGGCATCCTCAACTGACGGGATGAGGTCAATGTCCTTCCAGGATACCCGGGCCAGGTCGATTAGAAAGGCCTGCTCACAGAAGTGTTTTAGGGAGCGTTTGACAGTGATGAAGGGTGGTCGTTTGACTGCGTGAATCAGGCCTCTGTGTGAATCAGGCCTTCATGGTCGAATTGCTGCAAAGAAACCACTACTAAAAGGACACCAATAATAAGAAGAGACTTGCTTGGGCCAAGAAATACAAGCAATGGACATTAGACTGGTGGAAATCTGTCCTTTGGTCTGATGAGTCCAAATTTGAGATTTTTGGTTCCAACCGCCGTGTCGTTGTAAAATGCAGAGTAGGTGAACGGATGATCTCTGCATGTGTGGTTCCCACCGTGAAGCATGGAGGAGGAGGTGTGATGTCTTTGTGAGATACAGAGTAGGTGAATGGATGATCACTGCATGTGTAGTTCCCACAGTGAAGCATGGAGGAGGAGGTGTGATGTCTTTGTGAGATACAGAGTAGGTGAATGGATGATCACTGCATGTGTGGTTCCCACAGTGAAGCATGGAGGAGGAGGTGTGATGGTGTGGGGGTGCTTTGCTGGTGACACTGTCTGTGATGTATTTAGAGTTCAAGGCACACTTAACCAGCACGGCTACCACAGCATTCTGCAGTGATACGCCATCCCATCTAGTTTGCGTTTAGTGGGAGTATCACCTGTTTTTCAACAGGACAATGACCCAACACACCTCCAGGCTGTGTAAGAGCTATTTGACCAAGAAGGAGAGTGATTGAGTACTGCATCAGATGACCTGGCCTCCACAATCACCCAACCAATTGAGATGGTTTGGGATGAATTGGACCACAGAGTGAAGGAAAAGCAGCCAACAAGTTCTCAGCATATGTGGGAACTCCTTCAAGACTGTTGGAAAATCATTCCAGGTGAAGCTGGTTGAGAGAATGCCAAGAGTGTGCAAAGCTGTCATCAAGCCAAAGGGTGGCTACTTTGAAAAATCTAAAATGTACTTAGATTTGTTTGGTGTAACACTTTTTTGGTTACTACATGATTCCATATGTGTTATTTCATAGTTGTGATGTCTTCACTATTATTCTACCATCTAGAAAATAGTCAAAATAAAGAAAAACCCTTGAATGAGTAGTGAATGAGTGTTTTAAGACTTTTGATTGTCAGAGTAAATTACATGAGTTTATTTTGAAACCAAAAGATCAACCTGCCAGCCAGTGTGGTTGGTTTGTGCTCTGACCTTCACAGAGCAGCAAGTCTTTCAGTACCACAACCTTTGTAGTATATACATGTCTCTATGGTAACAGAGCAATACTGAGAGAGGATTCAATTATATACACGTCTCTATGGTAACAGAGCAATACTGAGAGAGGATTCTAGTATATACATGTCTCTATGGTAAAAGAGCAATACTGAGAGAGGATTCTAGTCTATAAACACGTCTCTATGGTAACAGAGCAATACTGAGAGAGGATTCAATTATATACACGTCTCTATGGTAACAGAGAAATACTGAGAGAGGATTCTAGAATATACATGTCTCTATGGTAACAGAGCAATACTGAGAGAGGATTCTAGTCTATACACGTCTCTATGGTAACAGAGAAATACTGAGAGAGGATTCTAGTATATACATGTCTCTATGGTAACAGAGCAATACTGAGAGAGGATTCTAGTCTATACACGTCTCTATGGTAACAGAGCAATACTGAGAGAGGATTCTAGTATATACACGTCTCTATGGTAACAGAGCAATACTGAGAGAGGATTCTAGTATATATACACGTCTCTATGGTAACAGAGCAATACTGAGAGAGGATTCTAGTATAAACACATCTCTATGGTGACAGAGCAATACTGAGAGAGGATTCTAGTCTATACACGTCTCTATGGTAACAGAGCAATACTGAGAGAGGATTCTAGTTTATACACGTCTCTATGGTAACAGAACAATACTGAGAGAGGATTCTAGTCTATACACGTTTCTATGGTAACAGAGCAATACTGAGAGAGGTTTCTAGTATATACACGTCTCTATGGTAACAGAGCAATACTGAGAGAGGATTCTAGTTTATACACGTCTCTATGGTAACAGAACAATACTGAGAGAGGATTCTAGTCTATACACGTTTCTATGGTAACAGAGCAATACTGAGAGATGATTCTAGTCTATACATGTCTCTATGGTAACAGAGCAATACTGAGAGAAGATTCTAGTATTTACACGTCTCTATGGTAACAGAACAATACTGAGAGAGGCTTCTAGTCTATACACATTTCTATGGTAACAGAGCAATACTGAGAGAGGATTCTAGTATATACACGTCTCTATGGTAACAGAGCAATACTGAGAGAGGATTCAATTATATACACGTCTCTATGGTAACAGAGCAATACTGAGAGAGGATTCTAGTATATACACGTCTCTATGGTAACAGAGCAATACTGAGAGAGGATTCTAGTATTTACACGTCTCTATGGTAACAGAGCAATACTGAGAGAGGATTCTAGTATATACACGTCTCTATGGTAACAGAGCAATACTAAGAGAGGATTCTAGTATATAAACGTCTCTATGGTAACAAAGGATAGGTCAAAGTCCTAAGTTGATCACTTCAGGTAGCTGCCTGGCTGGGTTAGGCTACACAGCTGTGGTATATATGCAAACACAAAGCTCCCTGCACATTGAGCCAAGCTCGGACTGAAGCCAATGAAAATCTAATCATTGTGGGACACCACTTCCGCTTCCATGCTGGCTGGTTGAGGACCACACAGTTAATATTAAAAATTTCTCCTCACCAAGTCACCATGCTGTAATGACTAAACCTACTGCACCTTGTTAATGTTCCCACTGACTGGCCTCGTCTACAGGCCCAAAGGAAATGAGGAGGCAGTGCCAACCAGGGAGGACACACCTGGCCCACTGAGACACCCTACCAGGTATGAATGATTGATGAACAGAACAAGCTGCTGTGTGCTCATTGAGTGGATCTGGGTCAGAGAGAGAGAGAGAGACAGACAGACAGACAGACAGACAGACAGACAGACAGACAGACAGACAGACAGACAGACAGAGAGAGAGAGAGAGACAGAGAGAGAGAGAGAGAGAGCACCTGCAGCACCCGGCCTCACCCTGCTAGAATCTGAAGTCAAATGTCTACTGTTTGCTGATGATCTGGTGCTTCTGTCACCAACCAAGGTGCCTACAGCAGCACCTAGATCTTATGCACAGATTCTGTCAGACCTGGGCCCTGACTGTAAATCCACAAAAGGTCCAGTCGCCAGGACCACAAATACAAATTCCATCTAGATACTGTTGCCCTAGAGCACACAAAAAACTATACATACCTTGGCCTAAACATCAGCGCCACAGGTAACTTCCACAAAGCTGTGAACGATCTGAGAGACAAGGCAAGAAGGGCATTCTATGCCATCAAAAGGAACATAAATTTCAACATACCAATTAGGATCTGGCTAAGAATACTTGAATCAGTCATAGAACCCATTGCCCTTTACGGTTGTGAGGTCTGGGGTCCGCTCACCAACCAAGACTTCACAAAATGGGACAAACACCAAATTAAGACTCTGCATACAGAATTCTGCAAAAATATCCTCCAATTATCAAAATCCAGAAAAGAGACGTTAAATTCTACAACCACCTAAAAGGAAGCGATTCCCAAACCTTCCATAACAAAGCCATCACCTACAGAGAGATGAACCTGGAGAAGAGTCCCCTAAGCAAGCTGATCCTGGGGCTCTGTTCACAAACACAAACACACCCCACAGAGCCCCAGGACAGCAGCACAATTAGACCCAACCAAATCATGAGAAAACAAAAAGATAATTACTTGACACATTGGAAAGAATTAACAAAGAAACAGAGCAAACTAGAATGCTATTTGGCCCTAAACAGAGAGTACATAGTGGCAGAATACCTGTCCACTGTGACTGACCCAAACTTAAGGAAAGCTTTGACTATGTACAGACTCAGTGAGCATAGCCTTGCTATTGAGAAAGGTTGCCGTAGACAGACCTGGCTCTCAAGAGAAGACAGGCTATGTGCTCACTGCCCACAAAATGAGGTGGAAACTGAGCTGCACTTCCTAACCTCCTGTCCAACGTATGACCATATTAGAGAGACATATTTCCTTCAGATTACACAGATCCACAAAGAATTCGAAAACAAAATCAAATTTTGAGAAACTCCCAAATCTACTGGGTGAAATTCCACAGTGTGCCAACACAGCAGCAAGATTTGTGACCTGTTGCCACAAGAAAATGGCAACCAGTGAAGAACAAGCCATTGTAAATACAACCCATTTTTATGCTTATTTATTTTCCCTTTTGTACTTTAACTATTTGTACATTGTTACATTGTTACTGTATATATATATATGTGTATAAAATTACATTTGTAATGTCTTTATTGTTTTGAAATTTCTGTATGTGTAATGTTTACTGTTCATTTTTATTGTTTATTTCACTTTTGTATATTATCTACCTCACTTGCTTTGGCAATGTTAACACATGTTTCCCATGCCAATAAAGCCCCTTGAATTTAATTGAATTGAATTGAGAGAGAGACAGAGACAGAGAGAGAGAGAGAGAGAGAGAGAGAGAGAGAGAGAGAGAGAGAGAGAGAGAGAGAGAGAGAGAGAGAGAGAGACAGACAGAGAGACAGACAGAGAGACAGAGAGAGAGAGACAGACTGGCTAGTGAAAGAGCTGGCTAAACCCACCACTGGTGTCTGTGGCTAAACCCACCACTGGTGTCTGTGGCTAAACCCACCACTGGTGTCCCAGGCTAAACCCACCACTGGTGTCCCCGGCTAAACCCACCGCTGGTGTCTGTGGCTAAACCCACCACTGGTGTCCCAGGCTAAACCCACCACTGGTGCTTGTGGCTAAACCCACCACTGGTGTCCCCGGCTAAACCCACCGCTGGTGTCTGTGGCTAAACCCACCGCTGGTGTCCCCGGCTAAACCCACCACTGGTGTCCCAGGCTAAACCCACCGCTGGTGTCTGTGGCTAAACCCACCACTGGTGTCCCCGGCTAAACCCACCACTGGTGTCTGTGGCTAAACCCACCACTGGTGTCCCCGGCTAAACCCACCGCTGGTGTCCCCGGCTAAACCCACCGCTGGTGTCCCCGGCTAAACCCACCGCTGGTGTCCCCGGCTAAACTCACTACTGGTGTCCCAGGCTAAACCCACCACTGGTGTCTGTGACTAAACCCACCACTGGTGTCTGTGGCTAAACCCACCACTGGTGTCTGTGGCTAAACCCACCACTGGTGTCCCCGGCTAAACCCACCACTGGTGTCTGTGGCTAAACCCACCGCTGGTGTCCCAGGCTAAACCCACCACTGGTGTCTGTGGCTAAACCCACAGCTGGTGTCCCCGGCTAAACCCACCACTGGTGTCTGTGGCTAAACCCACCACTGGTGTCCCCGGCTAAACCCACCGCTGGTGTCCCCGGCTAAACCCACCGCTGGTGTCCGTGGCTAAACCCACCACTGGTGTCCCAGGCTAAACCCACCTCTGGTGTCCGTGGCTAAACCCACCGCTGGTGTCCCAGGCTAAACCCACCGCTGGTGTCCGTGGCTAAACCCACCGCTGGTGTCCGTGGCTAAACACCTTTATTTTCATGTCCTCCAACAAACAGAGTTTGCTAAACGGCAGTGGAACTTGGACTGGAACCGGACCAGTGGAGCTTGGATTGGAACCGGACCAGTGGAACTTGGATTGGAACCGGACCAGTGGAGCTTGGATTGGAACCGGACCAGTGGAACTTGGATTGGAACCGGACCAGTGGAACTTGGATTGGAACCGGTCCAGTGGAACTTGGATTGGAACCGGACCAGTGGTACTTGGTTTGGAACCGGACCAGTGGTACTTGGATTGGAACCGGACAAGTGGAACTTGGATTGGAACCGGACAAGTGGAACCGGACCAGTGGAACTTGGATTGGAACCGGACCAGTGGAGCTTGGATTGGAACCGGACCAGTGGAACTTGGATTGGAACCGGACCAGTGGAACTTGGATTGGAACCGGACCAGTGGAACTTGGATTGGAACCGGACCAGTGGTACTTGGTTTGGAACCGGACCAGTGGAACTTGGATTGGAACCGGACCAGTGGAACTTGGATTGGAACCGGACCAGTGGAACTTGGATTGGAACCGGACCAGTGGTACTTGGTTTGGAACCGGACCAGTGGAACTTGGATTGGAACCGGACCAGTGGAACTTGGATTGGAACCGGACCAGTGGAACTTGGATTGGAACCGGACCATGGCTGTCTGCCTGTAACCATGGCTGTCTGGCTGTCTGTCTGACTCCATCAGCAAAGTCTCATATTTATCATCAGGATAACCTTTGCATGTCTCTAATCTGACTCTCCACTACTCATGCAAATACAGCCTTAACTACAGTACAGACACAGCCATAACTACAGTACAGAAACAGCCCTAACTACAGAACAGACACATCCCTAACTACAGAACCCGGGCTGTCACCTAACTACACAGTCCTGTCACCTAACTACACAGTCCTGTCACCTAACTACACAGTCCTGTCACCTAACTACACAGCGCTGTAACCTAACTACACAGCACTGTAACTTAACTACACAGCCCTGTCACCTAGCTACACAGCCCTGTAACCTAACTACACAGCCCTGTAACCTAGCTACACAGCCCTGTCACCTAACTACACAGCCCTGTATCCTAGCTACACAGCGCTGTCACCTAGCTACACAGCGCTGTAACCTAGCTACACAGCCCTGTAACCTAGCTACACAGCACTGTAATCTGGCTACACAGCCCTGTAACCTAGCTACACAGCCCTGTAACCTAGCTACACAGCGATGTAACCTAGCTACACAGCCCTGTAACCTACAAATCTGACTTAGCTACACCAGCTCAGTCAAAATTCAGCCAACTTATTGTGGGAAGCTTGTGGAAGGCTACCCGAAACGTTTGACCCAGGTTAAACAATTTAATAAAGGCAAAGTTACCAAATACTAATTGACTGTATATAAACTTCACTGGGAATGTGATGAAAGAAATAACATCTGAAATAAATCATTCTCTCTACTATTATTATTTCACATTCTTAAAATAAAGTGGTGACCCTAATTTTTACTATGATTAAATGTCAGGAATAGTTCAATACTGAGTTTAAATGTATTTGGCTAAGGTGTACGTAAACTTCTGACTTCAACTGTATACTACAGCTGATTCTACTGTAGGTAGATCTATAATAACCAGACTATACAGCTGATTCTACTGTAGGTAGACCTATAATAACCAGACTATACAGCTGATTCTACTGTAGGTAGACCTATAATAACCAGACTATACAGCTGATTCTACTGTAGGTAGACCTATAATAACCAGACTATACAGCTGATTCTACTGTAGGTAGACCTATAATAACCAGACTATACAGCTGATTCTACTGTAGGTAGATCTATAATAACCAGACTATACAGCTGATTCTACTGTAGGTAGACCTATAATAACCAGACTATACAGCTGATTCTACTGTAGGTAGACCTATAATAACCAGACTATACAGCTGATTCTACTGTAGGTAGACCTATAATAACCAGACTATACAGCTGATTCTACTGTAGGTAGACCTATCATAACCAGACTATACAGCTGATTCTACTGTAGGTAGACCTATAATAACCAGACTATACAGCTGATTCTACTGTAGGTAGATCTATAATGACCAGACTATACAGCTGATTCTACTGTAGGTAGACCTATAATAACCAGACTATACAGCTGATTCTACTGTAGGTAGACCTATAATAACCAGACTATACAGCTGATTCTACTGTAGGTAGACCTATAATAACCAGACTAAACAGCTGATTCTACTGTAGGTAGACCTATAATAACCAGACTATACAGCTGGTTCTACTGTAGGTAGACCTATAATAACCAGACTATACAGCTGATTCTACTGTAGGTAGACCTATAATAACCAGACTATAGACTGAGTGCTAGGCTACTGTAGGTAGATCTATAATAACCAGACTATACAGCTGATTCTACTGTAGGTAGACCTATAATAACCAGACTATAGACTGAGTGCTAGGCTACTGTACTGTAACTTGTTTGTATTCCCAGGGAGGAACAGAGATCAAAGCTGACTTTATTTGCCAACTCAGAGCCGTAATGGATGCTATTATTACCTGTGGTTGATACATGAAAGATTAGACTTCAACATATTGACTGGATAAACAGAGGGGAAGGGCCTAAAGCTGCTATGGAAATTAAGATACAACAGGTTGTGAAGGTCAGATATAGTCGTTCAGAGAGGCTATGTAACACAGAGAGAGAGACAAGGATTCAGGATGTCCAGGCTGCAGAGAGCCTATGTAACACAGAGAGAGAGACAAGGATTCAGGATGTCCGTGCTGCAGAGAGGCTATGTAACACAGAGAGAGAGACAAGGATTCAGGATGTTCGTAATGCATATAACAGGCTTAATGAGAGCCACACAGCTCCGTATCACTGTTTACCCTGGGAGGGGCTGGAGGCAGGGCTGGAACCAGGGCAGGGGGCTGGAAGCAGGGCAACAGGATGAAGGCTGGAGGCTGAAGGCAGGGTAGGTAGGTGAGCAGGAGGCTGAAGTTTGGAAACAGGACAGGAGGCAGAAGGCTAGAGGCTGGAGGCAGGGCAGGAGGCAGTGCTGGAGGGAGGGCAGGAGGCTGGGCTGGACGCTGGGCTGAAGGCTGGAGGCAGGGCTAAACGCAAAGCTGGGGACTGGGCAGGACCCTGGGCTGTGCTAAAGACAGGGCAGGAGGCTGGGCAGGAGGCTAGGCTAAAGACAGGGCAGGAGGCTTGGCAGGACGCAGGGCTGGGCTAAAGACAGGGCAGGAGGCTGGGCAGGAGACTAGGCTAAAGACAGGGCAGGAGGCTGGGCAGGAGACTAGGCTAAAGACAGGGCAGGAGGCTAGGCAGGAGACTAGGCTAAAGACAGGGCAGGAGGCTAGGCAGGATGCTGGGCTGGGCTAAAGACAGGGCATGAGGCTAGGCAGGACACTGAGCTGGGCTAAAGACAGGGCATGAGGCTGGGCAGGAGGCTGGGCTAAAGACAGGGCAGGAGGCTGGGCAGGACACTGAGCTGGGCTAAAGACAGGGCATGAGGCTGGGCAGAAGGCTGGGCTAAAGACAGGGCATGAGGCTTGGCATGAGGCTAAAAACAGGGCAGGAGGCTGGCCAGGACACTGAGCTGGGCTAAAGATAGGGCATGAGGCTGGGCAGGAGGCTGGGCTAAAGACAGGGCATGAGGCTAGGCTAAAGACAGGGCATGAGGCTGGGCAGGAGGCTGGGCTAAAGACAGGGCATGAGGCTTGGCAGGAGGCTAGGCTAAAGACAGGCCAGGAGTCTGGGCAGGATGCTGAGCTGGGCTAAAGACAGGGCAGGTGACTTGACAGGACACTGGGCTGGGATAAAGACAGGGCAGGAGACTAGGCAGGACACTGGGCTGAGTTAAAGACAGGGCAGGAGGCTGGGCTGACACAATGTCCACTGTGTTTTCACTGTCTATCTCCCCTGGTCCTTTCCACAAGCAGATTCCAACATTCAATTATTAAGCAGAAAGAAAATGTGTTTGATTTTGCCATTATCTGAGGAGGAACAAACGAAGCCAGGATTGTTTGTTTGTGTGTGTGTGTGTGTGTGTGTGTGTGTGTGTGTGTGTGTGTGTGTGTGTGTGTGTGTGTGTGCGCCATTGTGACATTGCCATGGCAAAACAGAACCACCTGCAAATAAATGAGCCAGGCAATAATATTGACCGCATCGCTGCTTTCATCTGACATCATTAGGTATGGAACACAAAGTCCCAACCGCTGAACCATTCTGGAGCTACATCCCACATGGCTCCCCATTCTCTACCGCTGGACCATTCTGGAGCTACATCCCACATGGCTCCCCATTCTCTACCGCTGGACCATTCTGGGGCTACATCCCACATGACTCCCCATTCTCTACCGCTGGACCATTCTGGAGCTACATCCCACATGGCTCCCCATTCTCTACCGCTGGACCATTCTGGAGCTACATCCCACATGGCTCCCCATTCTCTACCGCTGGACCATTCTGGAGCTTCATCCCACATGACTCCCCATTCTCTACCGCTGGACTATTCTGGAGCTACATCCCACATGACTCCCCATTCTCTACCGCTGGACCATTCTGGAGCTACATCCCACATGGCTCCCCATTCTCTACCGCTGGACCATTCTGGGGCTACATCCCACATGACTCCCCATTCTCTACCGCTGGACCATTCTGGAGCTACATCCCACATGGCTCCCCATTCTCTACCGCTGGACCATTCTGGAGCTACATCCCACATGGCTCCCCATTCTCTACCGCTGGACCATTCTGGAGCTACATCCCACATGGCTCCCCATTCTCTACCGCTGGACCATTCTGGAGCTACATCCCACATGGCTCCCCATTCTCTACCGCTGGACCATTCTGGAGCTACATCCCACATGGCTCCCCATTCTCTACCGCTGGACCATTCTGGAGCTACATCCCACATGGCTCCCCATTCTCGACCGCTGGACCATTCTGGAGCTACATCCCACATGGCTCCCCATTCTCTACCGCTGGACCATTCTGGAGCTACATCCCACATTGCTCCCCATTCTCTACCGCTGGACCATTCTGGAGCTACATCCCACATGACTCCCCATTCTCTACCGCTGGACCATTCTGGGGGCTACATCCCACATGGCTCCCCATTCTCTACCGCTGGACCATTCTGGAGCTACATCCCACATGACTCCCCATTCTCTACCGCTGGACCATTCTGGGGCTACATCCCACATGACTCCCCATTCTCAACCGCTGGACCATTCTGGAGCTACATCCCACATGACTCCCAATTCTCTAACGCTGGACCATTCTGGAGCTACATCCCACATGACTCCCCATTCTCTACCGCTGGACCATTCTGGAGCTACATCCCACATGACTCCCCATTCTCTACCGCTGGACCATTCTGGAGCTACATCCCACATGGCTCCCTATTCTCTACCGCTGGACCATTCTGGGGGCTACATCCCACATGGCTCCCCATTCTCTACCGCTGGACCATTCTGGGGGCTACATCCCACATGGCTCCCCATTCTCTACCACTGGACCATTCTGGAGCTACATCCCACATGGCTCCCCATTCTCTACCGCTGGACCATTCTGGGGGCTACATCCCACATGGCTCACCATTCTCTACCGCTGGACCATTCTGGAGCTACATCCCACATGGCTCCCCATTCTCTACCGCTGGACCATTCTGGAGCTACATCCCACATGGCTCCCCATTCTCTACCGCTGGACCATTCTGGAGCTACATCCCAAATGGCTCCCCATTCTCTACCGCAGGACCATTCTGGAGCTACATCCCACATGGCTCCCCATTCTCTACCGCTGGACCATTCTGGAGCTACATCCCACATGGCTCCCCATTCTCTACCGCTGGACCATTCTGGGGCTACATCCCACATGGCTCCCCATTCTCTACCGCTGGACCATTCTGGAGCTACATCCCACATGGCTCCCCATTCTCTACCGCTGGACCATTCTGGAGCTACATCCCACATGGCTCCCCATTCTCTACCGCTGGACCATTCTGGAGCTACATCCCACATGGCTCCCCATTCTCTACCGCTGGACCATTCTGGAGCTACATCCCACATGGCTCCCCATTCTCTACCGCTGGACCATTCTGGAGCTACATCCCACATGGCTCCCCATTCTCTACCGCTGGACCATTCTGGAGCTACATCCCACATGGCTCCCCATTCTCTACCGCTGGACCATTCTGGGGCTACATCCCACATGACTCCCCATTCTCAACCGCTGGACCATTCTGGAGCTACATCCCACATGACTCCCCATTCTCTACCGCTGGACCATTCTGGAGCTTCATCCCACATGACTCCCCATTCTCTACCGCTGGACCATTCTGGAGCTACATCCCACATGACTCCCCATTCTCTACCGCTGGACCATTCTGGAGCTACATCCCACATGGCTCCCCATTCTCTACCGCTGGACCATTCTGGGGGCTACATCCCACATGGCTCCCCATTCTCTACCGCTGGACCATTCTGGGGGCTACATCCCACATGGCTCCCCATTCTCTACCGCTGGACCATTCTGGGGGCTACATCCCACATGGCTCCCCATTCTCTACCGCTGGACCATTCTGGAGCTACATCCCACATTACTCCCCATTCTCTACCGCTGGACCATTCTGGAGCTACATCCCACATGACTCCCCATTCTCTACCGCTGGACCATTCTGGGGGCTACATCCCACATGGCTCCCCATTCTCTACCGCTGGACCATTCTGGAGCTACATCCCACATGACTCCCCATTCTCTACCGCTGGACCATTCTGGGGCTACATCCCACATGACTCCCCATTCTCAACCGCTGGACCATTCTGGAGCTACATCCCACATGACTCCCCATTCTCTACCGCTGGACCATTCTGGAGCTTCATCCCACATGACTCCCCATTCTCTACCGCTGGACCATTCTGGAACTACATCCCACATGACTCCCCATTCTCTACCGCTGGACCATTCTGGAGCTACATCCCACTTGGCTCCCCATTCTCTACCGCTGGACCATTCTGGGGGCTACATCCCACATGGCTCCCCATTCTCTACCGCTGGACCATTCTGGGGGCTACATCCCACATGGCTCCCCATTCTCTACCGCTGGACCATTCTGGAGCTACATCCCACATGGCTCCCCATTCTCTACCGCTGGACCATTCTGGAGCTACATCCCACATGGCTCCCCATTCTCTACCGCTGGACCATTCTGGAGCTACATCCCACATTACTCCCCATTCTCTACCGCTGGACCATTCTGGAGCTACATCCCACATGACTCCCCATTCTCTACCGCTGGACCATTCTGGGGGCTACATCCCACATGGCTCCCCATTCTCTACCGCTGGACCATTCTGGAGCTACATCCCACATGACTCCCCATTCTCTACCGCTGGACCATTCTGGGGCTACATCCCACATGACTCCCCATTCTCAACCGCTGGACCATTCTGGAGCTACATCCCACATGACTCCCCATTCTCTACCGCTGGACCATTCTGGAGCTTCATCCCACATGACTCCCCATTCTCTACCGCTGGACCATTCTGGAGCTACATCCCACATGACTCCCCATTCTCTACCGCTGGACCATTCTGGAGCTACATCCCACATGGCTCCCCATTCTCTACCGCTGGACCATTCTGGGGGCTACATCCCACATGGCTCCCCATTCTCTACCGCTGGACCATTCTGGGGGCTACATCCCACATGGCTCCCCATTCTCTACCGCTGGACCATTCTGGGGGCTACATCCCACATGGCTCCCCATTCTCTACCGCTGGACCATTCTGGAGCTACATCCCACATTACTCCCCATTCTCTACCGCTGGACCATTCTGGAGCTACATCCCACATGACTCCCCATTCTCTACCGCTGGACCATTCTGGGGGCTACATCCCACATGGCTCCCCATTCTCTACCGCTGGACCATTCTGGAGCTACATCCCACATGACTCCCCATTCTCTACCGCTGGACCATTCTGGGGCTACATCCCACATGACTCCCCATTCTCAACCGCTGGACCATTCTGGAGCTACATCCCACATGACTCCCCATTCTCTACCGCTGGACCATTCTGGAGCTTCATCCCACATGACTCCCCATTCTCTACCGCTGGACCATTCTGGAGCTACATCCCACATGACTCCCCATTCTCTACCGCTGGACCATTCTGGAGCTACATCCCACATGGCTCCCCATTCTCTACCGCTGGACCATTCTGGAGCTACATCCCACATGGCTCCCCATTCTCTACCGCTGGACCATTCTGGAGCTACATCCCACATGGCTCCCCATTCTCTACCGCTGGACCATTCTGGAGCTACATCCCACATGGCTCCCCATTCTCTACCGCTGGACCATTCTGGAGCTACATCCCACATGGCTCCCCATTCTCTACCGCTGGACCATTCTGGAGCTACATCCCACATGGCTCCCCATTCTCTACCGCTGGACCATTCTGGAGCTACATCCCACATTACTCCCCATTCTCTACCGCTGGACCATTCTGGAGCTACATCCCACATGACTCCCCATTCTCTACCGCTGGACCATTCTGGGGGCTACATCCCACATGGCTCCCCATTCTCTACCGCTGGACCATTCTGGAGCTACATCCCACATGGCTCCCCATTCTCTACCGCTGGACCATTCTGGGGGCTACATCCCACATGGCTCCCCATTCTCTACCGGTGGACCATTCTGGGGGCTACATCCCACATGGCTCCCCATTCTCTACCGGTGGACCATTCTGGGGGCTACATCCCACATGGCTCCCCATTCTCTACCGCTGGACCATTCTGGAGCTACATCCCACATTACTCCCCATTCTCTACCGCTGGACCATTCTGGAGCTACATCCCACATGACTCCCCATTCTCTACCGCTGGACCATTCTGGGGGCTACATCCCACATGGCTCCCCATTCTCTACCGCTGGACCATTCTGGAGCTACATCCCACATGACTCCCCATTCTCTACCGCTGGACCATTCTGGAGCTACATCCCACATGGCTCCCCATTCTCTACCGCTGGACCATTCTGGAGCTACATCCCACATGGCTCCCCATTCTCTACCGCTGGACCATTCTGGAGCTACATCCCACATGGCTCCCCATTCTCTACCGCTGGACCATTCTGGAGCTACATCCCACATGGCTCCCCATTCTCTACCGCTGGACCATTCTGGAGCTACATCCCACATGGCTCCCCATTCTCTACCGCTGGACCATTCTGGAGCTACATCCCACATTACTCCCCATTCTCTACCGCTGGACCATTCTGGAGCTACATCCCACATGACTCCCCATTCTCTACCGCTGGACCATTCTGGGGGCTACATCCCACATGGCTCCCCATTCTCTACCGCTGGACCATTCTGGAGCTACATCCCACATGACTCCCCATTCTCTACCGCTGGACCATTCTGGGGCTACATCCCACATGACTCCCCATTCTCAACCGCTGGACCATTCTGGAGCTACATCCCACATGACTCCCCATTCTCTACCGCTGGACCATTCTGGAGCTTCATGCCACATGACTCCCCATTCTCTACCGCTGGACCATTCTGGAGCTACATCCCACATGACTCCCCATTCTCTACCGCAGGACCATTCTGGAGCTACATCCCACATGGCTCCCCATTCTCTACCGCTGGACCATTCTGGAGCTACATCCCACATGGCTCCCCATTCTCTACCGCTGGACCATTCTGGGGCTACATCCCACATGACTCCCCATTCTCTACCGCTGGACCATTCTGGAGCTACATCCCACATGGCTCCCCATTCTCTACCGCTGGACCATTCTGGAGCTACATCCCACATGGCTCCCCATTCTCTACCGCTGGACCATTCTGGAGCTACATCCCACATGGCTCCCCATTCTCTACCGCTGGACCATTCTGGAGCTACATCCCACATGGCTCCCCATTCTCTACCGCTGGACCATTCTGGAGCTACATCCCACATGGCTCCCCATTCTCTACCGCTGGACCATTCTGGAGCTACATCCCACATGGCTCCCCATTCTCTACCGCTGGACCATTCTGGAGCTACATCCCACATGGCTCCCCATTCTCTACCGCTGGACCATTCTGGAGCTACATCCCACATTACTCCCCATTCTCTACTGCTGGACCATTCTGGAGCTACATCCCACATGACTCCCCATTCTCTACCGCTGGACCATTCTGGGGGCTACATCCCACATGGCTCCCCATTCTCTACCGCTGGACCATTCTGGAGCTACATCCCACATGACTCCCCATTCTCTACCGCTGGACCATTCTGGGGCTACATCCCACATGACTCCCCATTCTCAACCGCTGGACCATTCTGGAGCTACATCCCACATGACTCCCCATTCTCTACCGCTGGACCATTCTGGAGCTTCATCCCACATGACTCCCCATTCTCTACCGCTGGACCATTCTGGAGCTACATCCCACATGACTCCCCATTCTCTACCGCTGGACCATTCTGGAGCTACATCCCACATGGCTCCCCATTCTCTACCGCTGGACCATTCTGGGGGCTACATCCCACATGGCTCCCCATTCTCTACCGCTGGACCATTCTGGGGGCTACATCCCACATGGCTCCCCATTCTCTACCGCTGGACCATTCTGGAGCTACATCCCACATGGCTCCCCATTCTCTACCGCTGGACCATTCTGGAGCTACATCCCACATGACTCCCCATTCTCTACCGCTGGACCATTCTGGAGCTACATCCCACATGACTCCCCATTCTCTACCGCTGGACCATTCTGAAGCTACATCCCACATGACTCCCCATTCTCTACCGCTGGACCATTCTGGAGCTACATCCCACATGGCTCCCCATTCTCTACCGCTGGACCATTCTGGGGGCTACATCCCACATGGCTCCGCATTCTCTACCGCTGGACCATTCTGGGGGCTACATCCCACATGGCTCCCCATTCTCTACCGCTGGACCATTCTGGAGCTACATCCCACATGGCTCCCCATTCTCTACCGCTGGACCATTCTGGAGCTACATCCCACATGGCTCCCCATTCTCTACCGCTGGACCATTCTGGAGCTACATCCCACATGGCTCCCCATTCTCTACCGCTGGACCATTCTGGAGCTACATCCCACATGGCTCCCCATTCTCTACCGCTGGACCATTCTGGGATTACATCCCACATGGCTCCCCATTCTCTACCGCTGGACCATTCTGGAGCTACATCCCACATGGCTCCCCATTCTCTACCGCTGGACCATTCTGGGGCTACATCCCACATGACTCCCCATTCTCTACCGCTGGACTATTCTGGAGCTACATCCCACATGACTCCCCATTCTCTACCGCTGGACCATTCTGGAGCTACATCCCACATGGCTCCTCATTCTCTACCGCTGGACCATTCTGGGGCTACATCCCACATGACTCCCCATTCTCTACCGCTGGACCATTCTGGAGCTACATCCCACATGGCTCCCCATTCTCTACCGCTGGACCATTCTGGAGCTACATCCCACATGGCTCCCCATTCTCTACCGCTGGACCATTCTGGAGCTACATCCCACATGGCTCCCCATTCTCTACCGCTGGACCATTCTGGAGCTACATCCCACATGGCTCCCCATTCTCTACCGCTGGACCATTCTGGAGCTACATCCCACATGGCTCCCCATTCTCTACCGCTGGACCATTCTGGAGCTACATCCCACATGGCTCCCCATTCTCTACCGCTGGACCATTCTGGAGCTACATCCCACATGGCTCCCCATTCTCTACCGCTGGACCATTCTGGAGCTACATCCCACATGGCTCCCCATTCTCTACCGCTGGACCATTCTGGAGCTACATCCCACATGGCTCCCCATTCTCTACCGCTGGACCATTCTGGAGCTACATCCCACATTACTCCCCATTCTCTACCGCTGGACCATTCTGGAGCTACATCCCACATGGCTCCCCATTCTCTACCGCTGGACCATTCTGGAGCTACTTTCCACATGGCTCCCCATTCTCTACCGCTGGACCATTCTGGAGCTACATCCCACATGACTCCCCATTCTCTACCGCTGGACTATTCTGGAGCTACATCCCACATGGCTCCCCATTCTCTACCGCTGGACCATTCTGGAGCTACATCCCACATGGCTCCCCATTCTCTACCGCTGGACTATTCTGGAGCTACATCCCACATGGCTCCCCATTCTCTACCGCTGGTCCATTCTGGAGCTACATCCCACATGACTCCCCATTCTCTACCGCTGGACCATTCTGGAGCTACATCCCACATGGCTCCCCATTCTCTACCGCTGGACCATTCTGGAGCTACATCCCACATGGCTCCCCATTCTCTACCGCTGGACCATTCTGGAGCTACATCCCACCCCATTCTCTACAGCTGGACCATTCTGGAGCTACATCCCACCCCATTCTCTACCGCTGGACCATTCTGGAGCTACATCCCACCCCATTCTCTACCGCTGGACCATTCTGGAGCTACATCCCACCCCATTCTCTACCGCTGCACCATTCTGGAGCTACATCCCACATGGCACCCAAGTCTCTAGACATCTGAAACCCTACCTCTCTAAACACCTGAGACCCTATCTCTGGAGAGTCTCTAGACATCTGAAACCCTACCTCTGGAGAGTCTCTAGACATCTGAACCCCTACCTCTGGAGAGTCTCACAACATCTGAAACCCTACCTCTGGAGAGTCTCTAGACATCTGAAACACAACCTCTGGAGAGTCTCTAGACATCTGAACCCCTACCTCTGGGGAGTCTCTAGACATCTGAACCCCTACCTCTGGAGAGTCTCACAACATCTGAAACCCTACCTCTGGAGAGTCTCTAGACATCTGAAACACAACCTCTGGAGAGTCTCTAGACATCTGAACCCCTACCTCTGGGGAGTCTCTAGACATCTGAACCCCTACCTCTGGAGAGTCTCTAAACATCTGAACCCCTACCTCTGGGGAGTCTCTAGACATCTGAACCCCTACCTCTGGAGAGTCTCTAGACATCTGAAACCCTACCTCTGGAGAGTCTCTAGACATCTGAACCCCTACCTCTGGGGAGTCTCTAGACATCTGAACCCCTACCTCTGGAGAGTCTCTAGACATCTGAACCCCTACCTCTGGAGAGTCTCTAGACATCTGAACCCCTACCTCTGGGGAGTCTCTAGACATCTGAACCCCTACCTCTGGGGAGTCTCTAGACATCTGAACCCCTACCTCTAGAGAGTATCTAGACATCTGAACCCCTACCTCTAGAGAGTCTCTAGACATCTGAACCCCTACCTCTGGGGAGTCTCTAGACATCTGAACCCCTACCTCTGGAGAGTCTCTAGACATCTGAACCCCTACCTCTGGAGAGTCTCTAGACATCTGAACCCCTACCTCTGGAGAGTCTCTAGACATCTGAACCCTACCTCTGGAGAGTCTCTAGACATCTGAACCCCTACCTCTGGAGAGTCTCTAGACATCTGAACCCTACCTCTGGAGAGTCTCTAGACATCTGAAACCCTACCTCTGGAGAGTCTCTAGACATCTGAAACCCTACCTCTGGGGAGTCTCTTAAACTCTAATATATGCCATTTAGCAGATGCTTTTATCCAAAGCGACTTACATTCATTTGTGGATATATTTTTTAACATCTGGTTGGTCCCAGGAACTGAACCCACTTGGTGTTGCAAGAGCCATGTACTACCGACCGTGCTCCACAGAGCCATGTACTACCGACCGTGCCCCACAGAGCCATGTACTACCGACCGTGCCCCACAGAGCCATGTACTACCGACCGTGCCCCACAGAGCCATGTACTACCGACCGTGCCCCACAGAGCCATGTACTACCGACCGTGCCCCACAGAGCCATGTACTACCGACCGTGCCCCACAGAGCCATGTACTACCGACCGTGCCCCACAGAGCCATGTACTACCGACCGTGCCCCACAGAGCCATGTACTACCGACCGTGCCCCACAGAGCCATGTACTACCGACCGTGCCCCACAGAGCCATGTACTACCGACCGTGCCCCACAGAGCCATGTACTACCGACCGTGCTCCACAGAGCCATGTACTACCGACCGTGCCCCACAGAGCCATGTACTACCGACCGTGCTCCACAGAGCCATGTACTACCGACCGTGCCCCACAGAGCCATGTACTACCGACCGTGCCCCACAGAGCCATGTACTACCGACCGTGCACCACAGAGCCATGTACTCCCGACCGTGCCCCACAGAGCCATGTACTACCGACCGTGCCCCACAGAGCCATGTACTACCGACCGTGCACCACAGAGCCATGTACTACCGACCGTGCCCCACAGAGCCATGTACTACCGACCGTGCACCACAGTGCCATGTACTCCCGACCGTGCCCCACAGAGCCATGTACTACCGACCGTGCCCCACAGAGCCATGTACTACCGACCGTGCCCCACAGAGGACCACCATGTCAGAACCAACAGGAAGGGGAAGCTCAGCTCCGTGTCTGAGGAACAACATCATGATAACTTCTCCTGATGACAGATTGTTCTGTATCACCAGACCAGATCTGCTAGTTTTAAAACCACTTCCCTTCCCGGTGACGTTATTCTCTATACAAACTGTCCACAACTTCCAGAAGAGGAAGTGACATGCTGTATTGTACTGTATTAGCATACCTCAGTAACATCACATAATGCAGTTGAATGTAAACAGGTTGTTGTCAAAAACTTCCCCTGTCGTCCTGTACTCGTCTGGAGGCTCAGAGCTTCAAGATATGTCCCCAAATGGCACCCTGTTCCCTACGAAGTGCACTGCTTTAGACCAGGGCCCTATTGCACCCTGTTCCCTACGAAGTGCACTGCTTTAGACCAGGGCCCTATGGCACCCTGTTCCCTACGAAGTGCACTACTTTAGACCAGGGCCCTGTTGGAATACTGTGCCATTTGGGACACAGTCTTAATCTCCAATCAAACTATGTCCATCATGTTGTCTAGTAGGAGGCAGCCATGTTGTTTTTCTGCCTGTCAAGTCATCTTCCTCCTAATAGGATCAACTGCATCACGCGTCTGATGAAGACGATGATGACGAAGACTCATATCACTATGTGGCGAAGACTAACCTCCACCCTCAAACACACTAACGTCAGCTTGAGCTCCTTACGTTATCTCTGCTAAATCCCTCAGATCTCAAACCCGGCTGCCGGCGAGAGCTTATTTTAATTTCAGAGGCATGAGGGAGACCAGAGAGAACAGACAAGAGGTAAATAAGTTCATGAGGAAAACCAAACAAACTAACAACCATGAAGTATATTTCAACCAGTATAAAAGTACAACTGGCTGTGCGAAAGGGGAAGCTAGTCTTGGACAGAACATCAGCTGTCAGTGAACAGAGGATCCTGAATGGGACAACACTCCTAGGTGACCACTTCCGCCATGTTCAGTGACATAGAAAGCTCTCCTGTATCGTCCAACATGTACAGAGTCTCCCTGTATAATGGAACATTACACACAGTTACTATGTATCTTATTGTCTGTTCTGTGTTCCTCTCCCTGTATAATTAAACATTACACACAGTTACTATGTATCTTACCTCTCCATGAACAGACAGTTACTATGTATCTTACTGTCTGTTCTGTGTTCCTCTCCCTGAACACACAGTTACTATGTATCTTACTGTCTGTTCTGTGTTGCTCTCCCTGTATAATGGAACATTACACATAGTTACTATGTATCTTATTGTCTGTTCTGTGTTCCTCTCCCTGTATAATTAAACATTACACACAGTTACTATGTATCTTACTGTCTGTTCTGTGTTCCTCTCCCTGTATAATGGAACATTACACACAGTTACTATGTATCTTACCTCTCCCTGAACACACAGTTACTATGTATCTTACCTCTCCCTGAACAGACAGTTACTATGTATCTTACCTCTCCCTGAACACACAGTTACTATGTATCTTACCTCTCCCTGAACAGACAGTTACTATGTATCTTACCTCTCCCTGTACACACAGTTACTATGTATCTTACCTCTCCCTGAACAGACAGTTACTATGTATCTTACCTCTCCCTGTATAATGGAACATTACACACAGTTACTATGTATCTTACTGTCTGTTCTGTGTTCCTCTCCCTGAACAGACAGTTACTATGTATCTTACTGTCTGTTCTGTGTTCCTCTCCCTGAACACACAGTTACTATGTATCTTATTGTCTGTTCTGTGTTCCTCTCCCTGAACAGACAGTTACTATGTATCTTACTGTCTGTTCTGTGTTCCTCTCCCTGAACAGACAGTTACTATGTATCTTACTGTCTGTTCTGTGTTCCTCTCCCTGAACAGACAGTTACTATGTATCTTACTGTCTGTTCTGTGCTCCTCTCCCTGAACAGACAGTTACTATGTATCTTACTGTCTGTTCTGTGTTCCTCTCCCTGAACAGACAGTTACTATGTATCTTACTGTCTGTTCTGTGCTCCTCTCCCTGAACAGACAGTTACTATGTATCTTACTGTCTGTTCTGTGTTCCTCTCCCTGAACAGACAGTTACTATGTATCTTACTGTCTGTTCTGTGTTCCTCTCCCTGAACACACAGTTACTATGTATCTTACTGTCTGTTCTGTGTTCCTCTCCCTGAACAGACAGTTACTATGTATCTTACTGTCTGTTCTGTGCTCCTCTCCCTGAACACACAGTTACTATGTATCTTACTGTCTGTTCTGTGTTCCTCTCCCTGCTGATATTCCTTCCTCTGTTGTTATCCTGATAGTGTCTCAACACACAGGGTAGCAGACGCTGTGTCTCCCACTGTCTCTGGACGGAAAGAGGATTGGGAAGATTTATATCCACACACACACACACACACACACACACTAATCCCCACCTCATCCTCTTCCTCCTGAGCAAAGCATGCTGGGATATGAAGAGGAAAGGAAGCTTGTGTGTGTGTGTGTGTGTGTGTGTGTGTGTGTGTGTGTGTGTGTGTGTGTGTGTGTGTGTGTTGTATGAGCTGGTTAGCCATTACCAGGTCAGTCAGTTGGTAAATTAACTTCCATTCTGTCCAACGATGACACTTCACAAGTTCACTAGTCCATAATGGACTAACTTTGTTCTGACCCAGTATTTTGACCCAAGATGAACCGACTGAAACATCACAGATTTATTTTCCACGGCCATTACAAATGGGTACTGTGTCTCTATTACAGTAGTCTATTACAGTAGTCTATTACAGTAGTCTATTACAGTAGTCTATTACAGTAGTCTATATACTGTGTCTCTATTACAGTAGTCTATTACAGTAGTCTATTATAGTAGTCTATTATAGTAGTCTATATACTATGTCTCTATTATAGTAGTCTATTATAGTAGTCTATTATAGTAGTCTATTATAGTAGTCTATTATAGTAGTCTATATACTGTGTCTCTATTATAGTAGTCTATATACTGTGTCTCTATTATAGTAGTCTATTATAGTAGTCTATTATAGTAGTCTATTATAGTAGTCTATTACAGTAGTCTATTACAGTAGTCTATATACTGTGTCTCTATTATAGTAGTCTATTATAGTAGTCTATTATAGTAGTCTATTATAGTAGTCTATTATAGTAGTCTATTATAGTAGTCTATTATAGTAGTCTATTATAGTAGTCTATTATAGTAGTATATTATAGTAGTCTATATACTGTGTCTCTATTATAGTAGTCTATTATAGTAGTCTATTACAGTAGTCTATTATCGTAGTCTATATACTATGTCTCTATTATAGTAGTCTATATACTGTGTCTCTATTATAGTAGTCTATTATAGTAGTCTATTACAGTAGTCTATTATAGTAGTCTATATACTGTGTCTCTATTATAGTAGTCTATTATAGTAGTCTATTAGAGTAGTCTATTACAGTAGTCTATTATAGTAGTCTATATGCTGTGTCTCTATTATAGTAGTATATATACTGTGTCTCTGTTACAGTAGTCTATATACTATATATACTGTGTCTCTGTTACAGTAGTCTATATACTATATATACTGTGTCTCTGTTACAGTAGTCTATATACTATATATACTGTGTCTCTGTTACAGTAGTCTATATACTATATATACTGTGTCTCTGTTACAGTAGTCTATATACTATATATACTGTGTCTCTGTTACAGTAGTCTATATACTATATATACTGTGTCTCTGTTACAGTAGTCTATATACTATATATACTGTGTCTCTGTTACAGTAGTCTATATACTATATATACTGTGTCTCTGTTACAGTAGTCTATATACTATATATACTGTGTCTCTGTTACAGTAGTCTATATACTATATATACTGTGTCTCTGTTACAGTAGTCTATATACTATATATACTGTGTCTCTGTTACAGTAGTCTATATACTATATATACTGTGTCTCTGTTACAGTAGTCTATATACTATATATACTGTGTCTCTGTTACAGTAGTCTATTACAGTAGTCTATTACAGTAGTCTATATATTATATATATATATACACTATCTCTATTACAGTAGTCTATATATTATATATATATATACACTATCTCTATTACAGTAGTCTATATACTATATATACTGTGTCTCTGTTACAGTAGTCTATATACTATATATACTGTGTCTCTGTTACAGTAGTCTATATACTATATATACTGTGTCTCTGTTACAGTAGTCTATATACTATATATACTGTGTCTCTGTTACAGTAGTCTATATACTATATATACTGTGTCTCTGTTACAGTAGTCTATATACTATATATACTGTGTCTCTGTTACAGTAGTCTATATACTATATATACTGTGTCTCTGTTACAGTAGTCTATATACTATATATACTGTGTCTCTGTTACAGTAGTCTATATACTATATATACTGTGTCTCTGTTACAGTAGTCTATATACTATATATACTGTGTCTCTGTTACAGTAGTCTATATACTATATATACTGTGTCTCTGTTACAGTAGTCTATATACTATATATACTGTGTCTCTGTTACAGTAGTCTATATACTATATATACTGTGTCTCTGTTATAGTAGTCTATTATAGTAGTCTATTACAGTAGTCTATATACTATATATACTGTGTCTCTGTTACAGTAGTCTATATACTATATATACTGTGTCTCTGTTACAGTAGTCTATATACTATATATACTGTGTCTCTGTTACAGTAGTCTATATACTATATATACTGTGTCTCTGTTACAGTAGTCTATTACAGTAGTCTATTACAGTAGTCTATATATTATATATATATATACACTATCTCTGTTACAGTAGTCTATATACTATATATACTGTGTCTCTGTTACAGTAGTCTATATACTATATATACTGTGTCTCTGTTACAGTAGTCTATATACTATATATACTGTGTCTCTGTTACAGTAGTCTATATACTATATATACTGTGTCTCTGTTACAGTAGTCTATTACAGTAGTCTATATACTATATATACTGTGTCTCTGTTACAGTAGTCTATATACTATATATACTGTGTCTCTGTTATAGTAGTCTATTATAGTAGTCTATTACAGTAGTCTATATACTATATATACTGTGTCTCTGTTACAGTAGTCTATATACTATATATACTGTGTCTCTGTTACAGTAGTCTATATACTATATATACTGTGTCTCTGTTACAGTAGTCTATTACAGTAGTCTATATACTATATATACACTGTGTCTCTGTTAGAGAGGAGGAGGCCTTGCTTGGAATGAGGACCTGCCATGGTATTGTGCTCTGTTCAGGAGACAACGTTAATCTGTGTGTGTGTGGTGTGTGTGTGTGTGTGTGTGTGTGTGTGTGTGGGCACAGTGCCGAAAGGGGAATTACTGTGTAGCGTGTTGCTACTGCTAATCTATAGTCCTGCCTTTGCTCCTCTATTCAATGGAATGGGATTTCTCTGCAGTTGTAGTGGGCTATATGATGGATCTATATGGTGAATCTATAATACGGATCTATATGATGGATCTATATGATGGATCTATATGATGGATCTACAATATGGATCTATATGATGGATCTATATGATGGATCTATATGATGGATCTATATGATGGATCTATATGATGGATCTACAATATGGATCTATATGATGGATCTATATGGTGAATCTATAATACGGATCTATATGATGGATCTATATGATGGATCTA